>NW_024081384.1:440035-454026 GCF_003009895.1 Hyaena hyaena | reverse complement strand
GAAAAGATAGTTGCAAATGACATATCAGATAAAGGGTTAATATCCAAAATCTATAAGGAACTCACCAAACTCCACACCTGAAAAACAAACAATGCAGTGAAGAAATGGGCAGAAGATATGAACAGACACTTCTCCACAGAGGACATCCAGATGGCCAACAGACACACGAAACGATGCTCAGCATCCCTCGTCATCAGGGAAATACAAATCAAAACCACACTGAGATACCACCTCACACCAGCAAGAGTGGCTAAAATGAGCAAATCAGAGAACTCTAGATGCTGGCGAGGATGTGGAGAAACGGGCACCCTCCTACACTGTTGGGAATGTAAACTGGTACAGCCCCTCTGGAAAACAGTGTGGAGGTTCCTCACGAAACTAACAATAAAACTCCCCTATGGCCCAGCAATAGCACTGCTAGGAATTTACCCAAGGGATATAGAAACGCTGATGCATAGGAGCACATGTACCCCAATGTTCATAGCAGCACTCTCAACAATAGCCAAAACATGGAAAGAGCCTAGGTGTCCATCAACAGACGAATGGATCAAGAAGATGTGGTTTATCTATACCATGGAATACTACATGGCAATGAGAAAGAACGAAATCGGGCCATGTGTAGCAACATGGATGGACCTTGAGGGTGTTATGCTGAGCGAAATAAGTCAGACAGAGAAGGACAAATATCATATGTTTGTAGGTTTAGGAGGATTAGGAAGAACTTAACGGAGGACCATAGAGGAGAAGAAGGGGGGAAATGGTGGGGGAAAGGGAGAGAGGCAAACCATGAGAGACTCTTGAATGCTGAGAAAAAACTGAGGACTGATGGATGTGGGGGACGAAGGGGGAGATGAGCACGGAGGGGTGCACTTGTGGGGATGAGCACTGGCTGTTATATGGAAACCAATTTGACAATAAACCATTTGTAAAAAAAAAATAATAAAAATAAAAATTTAAAAAAAGAAAAGAAAAGAAAAGCTGAACGAGTAGAAAATGCACAGAAATTCGTGTAATAATGATTTGAACATAAAGGAGCACTAACCTAGCAACAAGGGACATGATTTCTGGTACTGGATCTCTGCTGATTTCTTGCTGTGAGTCTTTGGCTAATTGCTATCCCTCCTCATTTCCTGGGGTATAGCTAGCACAACGGAAGGGATTAGGAGCAATGATGTTAGAAATTCATTTGAGCTTTAACATTATTTTTTTATTTTTTATTTTATTTTATTCTTTTTGTGTTCTCATGCTGTGATATTTTCATAAGTTTGGTGTTTCTTTTCCTTCATAGTTTACTGTCAAGTTGGTTTCTATATAACACCCAGTGCTCATCCAAACAAGTGCCCTCCTCCATGCTCATCACCCCCTTACCTGTCATCCCAATCCATATCAGCCCTCAGTTTGTTCTCAGTATTCAAGACTCTCTCATGGTTTGCCTCCCTTCCGCTCCCCAACTATTTTTCCCCTTCTCCTCCCCCATGGTCCTCCATTAAGTTTCTCTAAATACAACAATAAGTGAAAACATATGGTAATTATCTTTCTCTGCCTGACTTATTTCACGCAGCATAACACCCTCGAGTTCCATCCATATTGCTACGAATGTCCAGATTTCATTCTTCCTCATTGCCATGTAGTATTCCATGGTATAGATAAACCACATCTTCTTGATCCATTCGTCCGTTGATGGACACTTAGGCTCTTTCCATGTTTTGGCTATTGTTGAGAGTGCTGCTATGAATATTGTTGTACATGTGCCCCTATGCATCAGCACTCCTGTATCCCTTGGGTAAATTCCTAGCAATGCTATTGCTGGGTCATAGAGGAGTTCTATTGTTAAGTTATTGAAGAACCTCCACACTGTTTTCCAGAGGGGCTGTACCAGTTTACATTCCCACCAACGGTGTAGGAGGGTGCCCGTTTCTCCACATCCTCGCCAGCATCTAGAGTCTCCTGATTTGTTCATTTTAGCCACTCTTACCGGTTTGAGGTGGTATCTCAGTGTGGTTTTGATTTGTATTTCCCTGATGATGAGGGATGCTGAGCATCGTTTCTTGTGTCTGTTGGCCATCTGGATGTCCTCTTTGGAGAAGTGTCTGTTCATATCTTCTGCCCATTTCTTCACTGCATTGTTTGTTTTTCAGGTGTGGAGTTTGGTGAGTTCCTTTTAGATTTTGGATATTAACCCTTTATCTGATATGTCATTTGCAACTATCTTTTCACATTCCGTTGGTTGCCTATTAGTTTTATGGATTGTTTCCTTTGCTGTGCAGAAGTGTTTTATCTTGATAAGGTCCCAATAGTTCACTTTTGTCCTTGATTTCCATGCTTTCGGGGATGTGTCAAGTAAGAAAATGCAGCGGTTGAAGTCAAGGAGGTTGTTTCCTGCTTTCTCCTCTAGGGTTTTAATGGTTTCCTGTCTCACATTCAGGTCCTTCATCCATTTTCAGTTTATTTTTGTGTATGTTGTAAAAAAGTAATCTAGTTTTATTCTTCTGCATGTTGCTGTCCAGTTCTCCGAGCACCATCTGTTAAAGAGGCTTTTTTCTTTAATCTTTTTCCATTTGATACTCTTTCCTACTTTGTCAAAGATTAGTTGGCCATACATTTGTGGATTCAGTTCTGAATTCTCTAGTCTATTCCATTGGTCTATTGTCTGTTTATGTACCAATACCATATTGTCACAGCTTTGTAGTAGAGGCTAAAGTCCGAGATTGTGATGCCTCCTGTTTTGGTTTCCTTCTTTAGTATTACTTTGGCTATTTGGAGTCTTTTGAGGTTCCATACAAATTTTAGGATTATTTGTTATAGATTTGAAAAGAATTCTGGTGCAATTTAGATTGAGATTGCGTTGAATGTGTAGATTGCTTTGGGTAGTAATGACATTTTAACAATATTTATTCTTCCTATCCATGAGTATAGAATATTTTTCCATTTCCTTGTGTCTTCTTCAATTTCCTTCATAAGTTTTCTATAGTTTTCATCAGACAGATCTCTTATACCTTTGGTTAGGTTTATTCCTAAGTATTTTATGGTTTTTTGTGCAGTTGTGAATAGGATCAGTTTCTTGATCTTTCTGTTGCTTCATTATTGGTGTATAAAAATGCAACTGATTTCTGTACATTGATTTTGTACCCTGTGACTTTGCTGTTTTCATGGATCAGTTTTAGTAGGCTTCTGGTGGAGTCTGTTAAGTTTTCCATGTAGAATATCATGTCGTCTGTGAAAAAGTGAAAGTTTGACTTCTTTTTTTTGCCAATTCTGATGCCTTTTAATTCCTTTTGTTGTCTGATTGCTGATGCTAGGACTTCCAACACTATGTTAAACAATAGTGGTGAGAGGAGACATCGCTGTCTTCTTCCTGATCTCAGGGGGAAAGCTCTCAGTCTTTCCCAATTGAGGATAATATTAGCTGTGGGCTTTTCATAAATTGCCTTTACAATGTTCAGTATGTTCCCTCTATCCCGACTTTCTCGAGGGTCTTTATCAAGAAGGGATGCTGTATTTTGTCAAATGCTTTTTCTACATCTATCGACAGGATCATATGTTTTTTATCTTTTCTTTTGTTGATGTGATGTATCACATTGATTGGTGAATATTGAACCAGCCCTGTAACCCAGGAATGAATCCCACTTGATCTTGGTGGATAATTCTCTTTATGTGCTGTTGAATTTGAGTTGCTAGTATCTTGTTGAGGATTTTTGATTCTGTATTCATCAAGGATATTGGCCTATAGTTCTCTTTTTTGGGGGGGTCTCTGTCTGCCTTGGGAATCAAAGTGATGCTGGCTTCATAAAATCAGTCCAGAAGTCTTCCTTCAATTTCTATTTTTTTGAATAGCTTGAGAAGAATGGGTATTAACTCTGATTTAAATGTCTGGTAGAATTCCCCAGGGAAGCCATCTGGTCCAGGGCTCTTATTTGTTGGGAGATTTTTTATCATTGATTAATTTCTTCACTTTTTATGGGTCTGTTCAGATTTCCTATCTCTTCCCATGTGAATTTTGGCAGTGCATGTGTGTTTAGGAATTTATCATTTCTTCCAGTTTGACCAGTTTGTTGGCATACAATTTTGCATAGTGTTCCCTGATATTTGCTTTTATTTCTAAGGGATTGGTTGTAATAAATCCATTTTCATTCGTGATATTGTGTATTTGGTACTCTCTCTTTTCTTTTTGAGAAGCCTGTCTAGAGGTTTGTCAATATTGTTTATTTTTTCAAAAACCAACTCTTGGTTTCATTGATCTGTTCAACTGGTTTTTTTTTATTCTATATTGTTTATTTCTGCCCTGATTTTTAATATTTGTCTTCTCCTACTGCGTTTGGAGTGCTCTTGTGGCTCTCATTCTAGTTCCTTTAGGTGCACTGTTAGATTTTGTATTTGTGCTTTTTTTAGTTTCTTGTAATAGACCTGGAGTGCAATATACTTTCCTCTTAGGACTGCCTTTGCCGCATCCCATAGAGTTTGCATTGTTTCCTTTCATTGTCATTTGTTTCCATATATTTTTTAATTTCTTCTCTAATTGCCTGATTGGCCCATTCATTCCTTAGTGGGGTGTTCTTTAACCTCCATGTTTTTGGAGGTTTTCCAGACTTTTTCCTGTGATTGATTTCAAGTTTCATAGCATTGTGATCTGAAAGTGTGCATGGTATGATCTCAGTTCTTTTATATTTATTGAGGACTGCTTTATGACCCAGTATGTGATCTATCTTGGAGAATGTGCCATGCACTCATAAGAAGAAACTGGATTCCATAGCCTAAGGATGTAGAGTTTTAAATATATCTGTCAAATCCATCTGTTCCATTGTCCCATTCAAGTCCATTGTTTCCCTAGTGGTTTTCTGTCTAGTTAATCTACCCATTGCTGTAAGTGGAGTATTAAAATCCCTACTATTAGCACATTCTTATTCATGAGATTGTTTGTTTGTGATTAATTGTTTTATATATTTGGGTGCTCCCACATTCTGTGTGTAGACATTTATAATTGTTAGCTCTTCCTGATGGATAGACCCTGTAATTATTATATAATGCTCTTCTTTATCCCTTGTTACTGCCTTTACTTTAAAGTCCAGTTTGTCTGATATAAATATGGCTACTCCAGCTTTCTTTTGATTTCCAGCAGCATGATAGATATTTCTCCATCCCCTAACTTTTAATCTGAAGGTGTCCTGAGGTCTAAAATGAGTTTCTTGTAAATGACAAATAGATGGGTTTTGTTTTTTTATCCATTCTGCTACCTTATGTCTTTTGATTGGAGCATTTGTCCATTTACATTCAGTGCTATTATTGAAAACTATGGGTTTGGAGTCATTGTGTTCATTGTAGTATTCATGCTTGTAGTGGTGTCTGCTACCTTGTGTTCCTTGCAACATTTCCCATTTAGTCCCCCTTAGAATTTCCTATAGGTCTGGTTTAATAGTAATGAATTCTCAATTTTTCTTTATTTGGGAAGACTTTTTAATCTCTCCTTCTATTTTGAATGACAGGCTTGTTGGATAGAGGATTCCTGGCTGCATATTTTTTCTCTTCATCATATTGAGGATTTCCTGCCATTCGTTTCTGGCCTGCCAAGTTTCAATAGATAGGTCTCCAACTACTCTGATAGGTCTCCCTTTGTATTTCAGGGCCCTTTACTCCCTAGGTGCTTTCAGAATTCTCTCTTTGTCCTTATATTTTGCCAGTATCACTGTGATATGTCATGCAGAAGATCAGTTCAAGTTACGTCTGAGGGGACTTCTCTGTGCCTCTTGGATTTCACTGTCTGTTTCCTTCCTCAGATTGGGGAATTTCTCAGCTATAATTTGTTAAAGTACACCTTCAGCGCCTTTCCCTCTCCCTTCCTCTCCTGGAATTCCTATGGTACAGATACTGTTCTGTTTGATTGTATCACTCAATTCTCGAACTCTCCTTTCTTGCTCCTCAATGAGTTTATCTCTCTTTTTCTTAGCTTCCTCTTCTTCTATAATTGTGTCTTCTAATTCACCTGTTCTCCTCTCTGCCCCCTCAGTCTGTACAGTGGACGCCTCCATTTTATTGTGCACCTCTTTTATAACATTTTTTAATTCATCACAACCATTTTTAAGGTCCATAGTCTTTGAAGCAATAGCTTCTCTGGTGTCTTCCATGCCTTTTTCAAGACCAGCGATTAGTTTTACGACTATTTTCTAAATTCTTGTTCAGTTATGTTGCTTATGTCTGTTTTGAGCAATTCTTTAGCTGTCATTTCTTCCTGGAATTTCTTTAGAGGAGAGTTCTTCTGTTTCATCATTTTGGCTAGCTTTCTGTCTCTTTTCAGTTTTAAAAGCTTGTTATGCACTCTGTACCTGCAAGTACTGCTATATTAAAGAAGGTTCATTGACTGTCCAGGGCCTGTCCATTCAGGAAGTTTTCTTTTGATGGTGTCTCTTGATATCTCTTATTGAAACTTTGGTTATTTTATTTCCCTACTCATAGTGGTGTTTGGGACTCTCCACCATGTGTACTTTGGCTTGTTTCTTGAGGTAGCCCAGGAAGGGAAAACACAGAGACAAACACACAGGGAACAAAGGCACACAAATGCACAGAAAAATCCAACAAACAAGCAAACCGAAAAGGGAAAAGAAAAAAAGACAAAGAAGAGTCTAAAAGCATAATACCAGAATTACCAGCTACAAATAAAGAGCATGGTGCATGCAATGCTGATGGAAAATTATATACAAAAAGAGAAATGACAGGGGTACAGGGAGAAATGAAATTGGACAATGACCAGGCAGAGAGACTAAGAGGCTTAATTCAGAGACAGAAAGAAGAGAATATGGTAGGAAGCGAGGAGAAAGAAACAAATATACTGTTAGTCAGAGAAACTATATAGTCTGATTACTCCAGTGAGGGAGAGATAGAAAGGTAGTAGTGAGGTATAGAATATACATCTAGAAAATGGATTAATTGTGACTAAGCAAACCAATGACCAGAATGCCAGTCCAGTAGAGGGGAGGGATATGATTGAGAGAAGGGAAAATATATCTGAATAGAAAGAATTGATCTAGAATTAATTACAGTAGTACATCCATGTTGGTATTGCCTGGGGCTTCTTCTAGCGGGGATGGGCATGGTTTGGTTTAGGCAGGTCTTAGCCTCCAACTGGGGTCCCACAGGCCACTCCCTGACATCCTGCCTTGGTGATTGTGGGGAGATAAACGGTGGCGCCCAGTCTCTTCTTGAACCAAACATTGCAAATTACCTTTTTTGGGTCCAATCTCCCTGTGCCATGGGCGTAGCCAAGGTGGGCTGTATTCTATGTCCCAAGCCCCGCCTCATTTCCAGGTCTTAGTCCTGGCGCTTTATTGATACAACCCGAAATATAATTCCAGAGGCCAGGCCGCTTCCCAGCCAGGGATTGAGCTGGGAGAGCATTGGAGCAATTTCTCCTGGCACCACCTGGGACCAAGGTACCCAGCCCAAAGTGAGCACCACAGCTAAAAATAGGATCACTCTCCATCTCCAAGGTTTTTCTCTTCTCCAAGGACAGTTCTATGAGCAGTTTAAGCTGCTCTTTCTCTTCCCCTCGACTCTCAACGGCTCCCCGTGAAGGGGGCTCCCTCCTCTTCCTCCATGTCTCTAGGTCCCAGCCCATTTTTATCGTCCCCAGTTCACACTCACGCACCTATGATGTTGTCTTCTTCTTTTTTTTTAATATTTTTATTTATTTCTAGGAGAGAGAGAGAGAGACAGCATGAGCAGGGGAGGGCCAGAGAGAGAGGGAGACACAGACTCTGAAATAGTCTCCAGGCTCTGAGCTGGCAGTCAGCACAGAGCCCCACGCGGGGCTCGAACCCACGAACCGAGAGATCATGACCTAATTAAAAGTCGGACGCTCAACCGACTAAGCCACCCAGGTTCCCCTATGATGTTGTTTTCTTAGTGGACTCTGTCTCTTTTTTTCTCCAAACTCCTGTGGTTCAGTTTCCTATGGCTTCAGGCTTCTCTCTTTGAGAGATGGGAGTGAGCAAAAAGTACAGAGCTCCCTACTTCTCAGCCATCTTGCCTCCCTCAAGCTTTAACTTTAAAAATTGAACACAGACAGTAGCAAATTCTAGACTGCCTGATAAAGATGCAAAGGATGGAAAAATGGAGAAATAAGAATCGAACAAAGTAAGAACAAAGAGAATTGAAATCGACTTAAAATACAGTAAGCAGATAGAAGATAATATAAATGCATAGTTTGTATATCAATAGAATAAAAATAAATATCAATCAGTATACAAAAAACATAAAACTTTATTACTTACTCAAACATATGACATTGTCATGAGCATGTAAATTGAAAACACAAGGATTTGGTTCTTAACACTCAGATGTACAGAGTACCAAAGAATAATATCGCTTCTAAATTAATGGCAAAATAGATATCATAATATCATAGATAGTACTTTGCTAGGCTTATAACATGTCCTAAGTGTTGAGTATTTTTCTGAACTTGTAAAATGTCTTTTCTGCAACCACCATGAGAGAGAATCTGTGACTTCATATCTTTGTAGCCATCAGCTCATGAGATCTTCCAGTAACGCACAAGACAACCGCACAGTCTCCTCATTGCCACTTTCATCTCTTTGTTCCTGAATGTGTAGATGACTGGATTCAGAAAAGGAGTGATAAATACATCAAAAATAGCAAGATATTTATCCACGTGGGATGTGGGAGAAGGCCATGTGTAGAAAAACATCAGTGGCCCAAAGAACAAAACCACCACGGTGACATGAGCTGACAGTGTAGAGACAGCCTTGGATGAGCCACCAGAGGAATGTTTCCAAACAGTAAACAAAATGAAGATGTACGAAATGACTAGCAAGATAAAGGAGCCCACAGAAATGAGCCCACTGTTCACAGTAACCATGAACTCCAGTTCTTGGGTGTTTGTGCAGGCAAGTCTGAGGAGCCGGGGAAGGTCACAATAAAAACTATCCAACACATTAGGGCCACAAAAAGGCAAGTCTACCACAAAAACTACTTGAACCAATGAATGGGTGAGGCCGATGACCCAGGAAGTGACTACAAAGTATAGACACATCCTGGGACTCATGATGGTCAAGTAGTGCAGAGGCTTACATATGGCCACATATCTGTCAAAGGCCATGGCTATAAGCAGCACCATCTCAGTGCCCCCGACGGCATGGCTAAAGAAGATCTGGGTAAAACATCCATAAAAAGAGATAGATTTATGCTTCTTGAAAATATCACAAATCATTTTAGGGGCTGCAGTTGAACAAAACAACATATCAATGACTGAGAGGTTAGCCAGGAGGAAATACATAGGGGAGTGCAGATGAGCATCCAGTGTTACAGTGAACACAATGACAAGATTGCCCATCATGCTTGCCAAGTAGCACAAAGAAGAGAAAACAGAAAGGAGAAGCTGGGTCTCCCATGAATTAGTGAGTCCCAGAAACACAAACTCTGATACTAGCGACAGGTTCCTTCCATCCATCTCCTCAGACACCAGGATCAGTCTCTTGTTACCTAAAGGAAGAAAGAAAATTAAACACAATTGCCTAGGCAAGTATTAGTGTTCACAAAAGGAAGCCTACCATCCATAAAAACAGTTATCCTATTGGCCACTCACACAGCCAAATAAGCTTCATCCCATTCATTTCGGTCCTCTACTTGGAGGAAGCAGCCAGTGCCCAATGCCAGTGTGGATCCAAAACTGTCACATCTAACTGAATCCCACCTCTGGGCCTGTTTCCCTTCTGCTTTCTTCTACTCTCCCTCTTACTATTTCCACCTGCCCTGCATTCTACGTCAGTAACATACAAGGTCAACTTCAAATGCTTTTGACTCTGATTTCTTATAAATGGGTAGGATTTCAGCCGCTCGTGTGAGCCATGTAAAAATTCCTCATGCTCAGCATACAGCTTTCAAAATCTGTGTTCTGTTATCCCTATTGCCTGATTAGACTTTAAACATTTTCCTTCCTTCCACTTTCCAAACTTCTCATTTTATTCTGTCATGTCCCAATTTTCGATGTCCCAGGTCAAATGTTCCCTCCCTTGTGAAATCTTCCAAAGCTGTCGAAGTGTCTACCCTCTCTGCACTGTTAGCATTTATTTCACTCTCTCATGGTTATATTCATTTTTATCTCTCAAATTCATGTGTGGATTCTTGAGTACAGGCATCATTTTAATTCATATGGGTCTCCCCTACCTCCATCACAATCACCAGTAGTGACTCACACAGCCAGTTATTTAACGAGTGCATCACACTGGTTGAATGAAGGAAGAAGTAAAGGGACTAAAGAATTACCCTGGAATAAAGTATATTATCATTCACTAAGTTAAGAGTATCCTTTGTGTTGCAATATATGAGTTGTCATAGGATCCCAAGCCTCAGTCCTGCAATTATCTAACTACACAAAGTAATTATTTCACAAGAGATCTCTGTCCTCAAATGAAATCTGAGGTATCAATTACTAATTTACAATAGCCAATAGAAAGTCTTTGATATATTTCAAAGTGGAAAAAATCATTTTATCTTAAATTATGCTCACTTTAAAAAAAAAATCCCAATGTTTAACATAAAATATATACTAACTTGAGGCAAATTAGATAGCCAGCCAGCCAGCCAGCCAGCCAGACAAATAGATAGATAGATACATAGATAGATGACTGGTAGGTAGGTAGGTAGATAGATGCTGATTGGATCCCCAAATATATGACTGCAGCACATAAAAGCAGCCTCTTTTTCAAAATACATTTGGAATGGATAAAAGATAACAGAAATACATTTTTAAAAACCTGGGAGGGGCGCCTGGGTGGCTTAGTCGGTTAAGCGTCTGACTTTTGCTTAGGTCATGATCTCGCGGTTAGTGGGTTCGAGCCCCGTGTCGGGCTCTGTGCTGACTGCCAGCTCAGAGCCTGGAGCCTGTTTCAGTCTGTGACTCCCTCTCTCTCTGACCCTCCCCTGCTCACGCTCTCTCTCTCTCTCTCTCTCTCTCCTAGAAATAAAAAAAAACAAAAACAAAAAACATTTTAAATAAAAACCTGGGAAAAAAGAGCCAGACAAGGTCTATGGCTTTATTTGAGAGAAGGTGACAATTAAGTTACAGAGATAAAGGCAGAAAAAATCTAAAGGACAGTAGCCAGATCTCAGATTGAGGAGGTAAAACCAAAAATACAGTTTTATAGGAACACAGAACTGCCAAAATTAATCATTAGAAGTAAACTGATGAGAGGATTTTCTAATATAGTACAAATCCATGTTATACCAATGCAACAGTTTATATACAAAGAGATATTAGGTGACCTCCTCATTATCACTAAATTAATTGATGGGAGGGTTCATAGAGGATCAAGAACGGTTGGCTCCCATTGAAAGTTATTTGCCTTAAATAGAACTCTGTAGTCATTCTATATGTATTCATTATCTATTTCTATAGTTAAAAATTGCTGTTAAAATTATAGTTAAAAAAAAAACCTTGTAGTTTTAAAAGACGCCAATATGAGATCTCACAGTTCTGAAGATGAGAAGGCCAAAATGGGTCTTCCAAGCTAGAATCAAGATGTCAGCAGAGCTGCATTACTTCCAGAAGACCTAGGAGATGATCCATGACCTTCCCTCTTCCAAGGATGCCTGCATTCTTTGCTTCATGACCCCTTCCTCCCTCTTTCTGGTACAACACTCCAAACTCAACAACCATCATCACATCTCCTCTCTGACTCTGTCCATCCTGCCTTCCACTTGTAAGGTAAGTTTCATGTGATTACATGGGGCTGATCCACGTAATCCAGGGTAATTTGCCATCTGGAAATTCTTAATCACATCGACAAAGTCTCTTGTACCATACAAAGTAACCTATTCAGAGGCTCCGGGATTAAGACATAGGCACCGTCCAGGCCATTATTCCATACACCACAACTTCTCACAAGCGAATAAATATTTTAATGGGAAAAGGAAGACCTTATCACTAACCAGTGAATCAGATGGAAGAAATTTCAGAGAGCCTGTCAGGAACATGGAAGAGCTATTGAGGGATGAAGGACAGATGGTGCATCCGGACCTTTTCCCTGACCCTACACGTGAGACACTTCTGACTCCAAATACATCTAGGACCAAGTCTGACCAAGTAATCTCTACCAATGATAAGGAACCTATCCTGGGATTATCCCCAGATAACCAGCCAACCAACATGTTCTTGGAAAACTGGGTATATACTTCAGTCCTGAGTGGTTCTCTGAATGACTTTGAAATGACTTTTGCTCATGAATCTAGTAAATATTTTTGAGGACCCACAATGCCAAGCACCATTCCACACATTGAGGATACAGCATGGACAAGATTTTCTGCTTCTGTGAAGTCATGTCAGAAAATGCAATTTTGGTCTGTCACGTACAGGTTTCCCTTCTTTAGAAAGGATAAGAACACTTGAAGAAACACGGTAATTCATCAAATACTGGGGAGTCTCAAACACCCTACTTCTCCCTCGTTCAATTTCCACATCCACAGAGTCTCTTCTCAGTAGTCTGACTTATTTTTATATGAATTTTTACATCTATGAATCATACTAATATTTCAATGGCTTTCTAATAAATATACATGGATTTTATATCCTCAAATATATTACAAGACACTTGGGGCAAGTTTTATATATTAAAGTTGTTTGTACTGACTGTAAAGCAGATCAGAGATATTGGCTGCATTTCTTATACGCTCATTCATTCAACAAACATTATGTATCCGTTATCAGGACAATTTTAAGTAAGAGTTGTTGAAACCACAGTATGACTTGAAACCAAACCTCCAGGGATGCCTGGGTGGCTCAGTTAGTTAATCATCCAACTCTTGATTTCACTCAGGTCATGATCTCACAGTTTGTCACTTCCAGCCTTACACTCACTTTCTCACTTTCTCTCTCTCTCTGCCCCTCCCCAGGTTGTGCGCTCTCTCTCACTCTCTCTCTCTCTCCCTCCCCCTGCCCCTATATCTCTCAAAATAAATAAATAAACACTAAAAAAACCTGACCTCCATATCATGAACTAGTAACTAATCAAAATTTCTTCTAGGAATGGGGAGTAAATAAGGAAAAAAACATTCCTTCTGATTAGTAAGGAAAACACTGTGTTAGCCCAAACTTTTCCATGGCTTCCATAAAGGAGTAATAACAATGAAAATGTACTATGAGATGAAAATGTAAGTGGTGCGGGGCACGTGGGTGGCTCAGTCAGTAAAGTGTCTGACTTCAACTCAGGTCATGATCTCATGGTCTGTGAGTTTGAGCCCTGCATCAGGCTCTGTACCAACAGCTCAGAGCCCGTCGCCTGTCTCAGATTCTGTGTCCCCCTTTCTCTCTCTGTCCTTCCCCTGCTCATGCTCGGTCTCTCTCAAAATAAAATTAAATTTAAATTAAAATGAAATAAAATAAAATAATTTTTTAAAAATGTAACTGGTGCTTCCTCTAAATTGTGAATAGCAAAAAGTAACAAGTGAGAAAGTAAAAGATACTATTAAGAGTGACCATTAATAAATTTTTAAGGAATAGGTTAAGCAAAATCAGAAGAGGATGTATTGGGTCATTCAAGAAAAAAATATGTGATTCTGTGTGACGTTTATATAAAAACAGAGTCTAGCCCAAGGGGATAAAGGACATCTTGGGGAAAAGGAAAGTTAACATATACATTTTAAAAATCAGAAGGTAATTGAGAGAGAGGGCAAGATGGCGGAGAAGTAAGGAGCTCCGTACTTGCACTCGCGCCCATACATCACACAGAAAAGATCCGAAGACATTGGAAACCTTACAAAACCTGAGAGATTGGGAGAAAAAAGACGCAGAATCCACTGAGAGAGCCTTCTAACGTGAGTGCGAACCGGGGAAGATAAAATCGGGCCGGGATCGGAGACTCCAGGGTGGGAGGCGATCCCCCTCTACCCTCTACGGGGAGTGAGAGGGGAAAAGGAGAGAGTCCGAAACAGAAAAACCTCCGCACGGGGGAGAAAAACCTCCGTTGGAAAGACCGTACTTGCCAAAT